>NW_021137282.1:0-888 GCF_004193835.3 Ostrinia furnacalis | reverse complement strand
AATGCACTTTAATGTTTATCCTTTATATTTTTCATATTTAATTTCTCCACCTCCCAACCTGATCCTCATCCTTTTCTGTATTCCACCCCGGTTCGTTTTTTACCTAAACGTTTCCTAACCTTTTCTCCCACACCGTTGTGGCTAAACGCAAACCGCGAAAGCCAAGAAAAAAAAAAAAAAAAAAAAAAAAAAAAAAAAAAAAAAAAAAAAAAAAAAAAAAATCCGTATCTATTAAATCAAAATTAGATAAATCCTCATTGCGTTTTTTCAAAGTTGGATAAATTGCATTCCATTATATCAAATGAAGGTAAATCCAAACTAAATATTAAATTTTTGGGAGAACGCGTGATTTAAATACGGAAATGAATAAACAGGATCATTTATTTCAATAGTAGTGCCATAATAAAAAAAAACTGCCTTTTAATTCATGAAAATAAGCCTATAAACACTTTTTATTAAATATCTCCGAACAGGGTAAAGTGGATTTATCCGAGTTTGAAGTTAAGCGACACTTATACATAATAACACCCAGACCCATCACAGAAATTAAAATTGAACGAAACCCAAACTTGATGTGATTGTGTCGTTTTATTGCGAATTACCTTCCAGCTCCATCATTAGACCCCGATTACTATATAGAATTAAAATACTCATCAATACAAAACGAACGAGCCCAAACTCGATGCATTTAAGTCGTTTTATTATAAAGTTCCTATGGCCACCTTCCAGCTCCATCATCAGATCAGCTCCATGTCATCATAATATTGCATGGTCTTCCAAATCACATGTGTTTGCGAAATTTCAGCTTAATCGGTTGCCTGGAAGTGGGTCTTAATTCAGTTTGCAAGATTCCACCCATACAAATATGAGCCAGTCGTTGTAATATGA
>NW_021137281.1:0-5818 GCF_004193835.3 Ostrinia furnacalis | reverse complement strand
TTCCCAATTTTCCACCCTTGGGGGTTGTTTTTTCTATTATTAAATTTAAATGGGACTACCCTTGAGGTATTACCTATACGCCGAAAAAAGATTTGTTCAAATCGGTTCGTAATTGGCGGAGTTATCGCGTAACAAACATAGAAAAAAAAAACATACGGGTCGAATTGAGAACCTCCTCCTTTTTTGAAGTCGGTTGAAAATGCGAAACTATGAAAATTGCTTTGACGAAATCGTTCTAAAACTTCCAAATCAAGCGCAAGCGCCGATTCTTAAAGATGGATTTGTTTGGAAAATTGCTTACGACCAGGGTCACATTCTGGAAATGGTAGAAATTCTAATAAAAAATAATGCATGGATGACGTCACATCAAGCTGAGTCTGTAACATCTTACGTACTTGTATTTTGCAAAAAAATGTAGTCAGATTTGATTTTGACTGTTGCGTACAGTTATTCTTCTGATTAATTTCGTTGCGACCAAACCACCGTCAAACCTGACCTTCACTGGTTGGGTTTTATTGGCGGTCAAGCTGTAGATCCTGGCTACACAGGAGTTGCAGCGGTGGGAACGAGAGGTGGGAATAGTCCCGTTTGTTACGTACAGTCAGTTCACAGTTAGTGGCTACCGCCAAAAGCATACTACCATAGAACGAAAAATATTGTTTTTACTGATATGGATTTTATCATCCATAATCGTGAATTGGGAGGGTCAAGCTGATTAGGGATGACTAAGCCTTTTATATCTCTCTCTATTGATTTTGGTTTACTGACACATCATAATCTAGCCCCAAATTATGTAGAGCTTGTGTGATTAGATAACGGACAAAACATACTTAAATACTCGTAGATACTTTTGAAAACTTACTGAATTGACTGCCGTGAAGCTGCGGAGATGTTTGTAACTGCTTCACACAAAAGTGCTGGACGGATTTTGATAAAAACAACCTAAATTATAGCTATCAGGACAGTTCTGCCGTGATGCTGCAGAGATATTTCTTCTGAGAACTGCTTCACACAAGAGAGCTGGACGGATTTTGATGAAACTATACAAGATTATAGATTGTACATCAGGACAATAGTTATTATAAGCAACATGCTATCCAAATGTACTAGAAACAAGTCGCAAATTTTCTAAAACAACAGTTTCAAAAATATCGATCGATGCTTGAATCGTGGCCGAGGCTCAATCGTGGCATGAGTCACCGTGGTTGCCCACCGCCAGTGGATTCCGGTACGTGTTTCCATTAGATTACCGTTAGTTTTTCCGTAACCTTCTTCGAGATTGGCTGCTTTTGTTGACAACAAAAAAGTTTTTTGTCATCTTTCATTACCAACTCGAAACCTCTTTGAGAGTGAAAATGCTGGCTGATTTTGGTGACAGTAAAAAAAGTTTGGTAGATGTTGTTTTTTTTCATCACCAGTTGACTTCGATGCTGTTATGTACTTTATCTATGAGATGGTATGGTTGATGTTCCTGTGAATTATCATTCAAAAATTCGAATGGAATAGATTTAAAAATAATTTCTTCATAAATTAAAAAAGGCGTGAACAACTCTTCTGGCCAGGGTGGGAAGTGTAAGCCGAATTATCCTTTTGTCATTGGTAAATAAGGGGTCGTGTTCCTGCAGTGTAGACTTAATGACCTCCTGATGATAATGATAATGTTGATGATAATGAAAATACAAAAAGGACCACAGGAAAATATCATCATCATCATAATAATAAATATCAGGGCAGAGAGATGTGTTTGAAGAAAAGATCTTGCACTTTCCGATATTTTTATTTTACACTCATAATAACACAGTACATTAATTTCACTTCAAACTGGCAGAGCTTAAGCTAGACTAGTGTACACGTTGATGGTTACCGCCAGACTGCCCTAGAATGAGCCGACAACCATTTTTATAAACTCTCCCCACTCAATATCACAACAGTAGTAATCATTTTACTGTTGGTTTCATGACCACCGGAAGTATCTTATAAAATGTTTTAAAAATAGTTTAATAATTACTGTAATAATACTTTTTCATTTATATCTCATAAATATTATGATTTTAAAACATTTTATAATTACATATTTAATCATATTTTATATTAAAATCATTAAAGAAATTGTACAACAATTAATATTATTGAAAATAATTGATTAAACACATTATTGTACTACTATTTAATAATGAAGTTCTCTGCCACGGGACATCCGCTGCTGAACATATTCCTCCAATGATTTCTATATCGGCCCGTTTGGTAGCGGCCTGCATCCAGCGCCTTCCCGCTACTTTTATGAGGTCGTCAGTCCACCTTGGAAAATATGACATAAGCCCGTATTCGGTGCTCGTCGACGCACAGGGTGACACACGATTACACGAACCAACCACAGAGCTCTATTCAACGCTGTGCGTTCGACTTGCTGCTTCAAGCAAGCATCGTTTGTGAATACGGGCGTAAGTTTTCTTCCATGAAATCGTGTGCCACTGGAAAGAAAACCAACGATTATCATATTTCAACAGCGAACGTGTCAGACTAATGTTGTTACGCAAAATGGCGAATGAAATAAAAGTAATGCGTTTTGAAACATACGAGTAGCACGCATAATAACAACGAATTATAGTGTGGCTGCAATATTATGCATACTGTAAGATTATGGCTGAAAGTTTTACAGTCAGTCATTAAGAAAGACTGGAGATTATGACAAAGGATTTTCTACGTTATAAAACTCGAAAAAGCTTAAAAAAATAAACAGGTCTTATCAGGTTCTGCTCGTGAGTCTTTTGCTTCGATTTTTATAGTAAAACTATGAAATTTTCATTAAAGTCCGCCCAGTCGTTTATCGTGAGGGCTCTCGGACGTTTTTAAGCCTAAATTGATGAACCAATTTTTATGAAGTTTAGTGTAGAGAGTGGAGATTATTTCTTACTGGTTTTAACAAAAGATGTGCTTGTATGGAATTTTCTATAATTTCCGTTTCTTGTATAAAACATTTATACAGTAGTTCTAGTTACCAGACCAAGTACGATTAAAAGATGGATGCGGATTGAGTATTACAAAAGCTCAATTATACGAATATTACTAAAGTATCCGTTTTGCAGCAAATGCCTATAATTATTCGCTATCTTTCCGATCATTGCGGTTATTTGATTCTATTTGGCAAACATGTTTTTCCTATTACACACCTCATATCCCGTTAAGGCGGTAGTTAAACCTATAAAGATCCTATAAACAATCTTGATAATCCATTATGGATTCATTGCTTTCAAATAAGTAATTAGGCACTGAGGTATTTTGGACGAAAACATGTTGCGTAAAGGTAGCAGGGAAGCGCTGGACGCAGGCCGCTACCAATCGATCAACATGGAAAGCATTGGGGGAGGCCTATGTTCAGCAGTGGACGTCCTATGGCTGAAATGATGATGATGACGATGATGAAGTAATTAGGTACTCCAAACGAAATGCAGTAGTCATGCTGCGTTGTTGAATGGCGTAATGATACAGGGTGTAAAAGCAAATAGCATAAAGCTTGTACAGTTAAACTGCGTAGGTACCCATGCTTTTCTTTAACTAATACATAGGAAATTCTTCCTGGAAAATAATAATAAATAATAAATATCTTTGGACAATCTCACACAGCGCCATCTAGCCCCAAAGTAAGCAATTAATATGCTTGTGTTATGGGTGCTAGATTAACGGATATACTACTTATATACTTTTTTTTAAATACATACATATTATACATAGTAACACCCAGACCCGTCACAGAAAAAAACATGTAACGGAATCTCCGACTTACCACTTTAGTGGAGCGATTACAGAAAATAATGGCCTATTAAGTACATGTTTTTTGTGTTATTATAAAAGTTTAGAAAACTGCGCAGTTTTTAAAATTATTTTGTACCTATGGAAATTCTTTTTTTTTCTCATACATTACAATTGAAAATTTTAGAATGTTCTGCTAAAAGCATATTTTTTATGTTTCTAGCAAAAATTTTGTATCTTGCATCAAAGATAGGAAGATGATTATTTTTTTCAAATATCTGCAACTAATAGGGAATCTGTCAAAAAATAAATCTGAGAAAAGTCAACCCAAAAAAAAGATTAAAAAAAAATTAAGCCACTAGGTCATGAAATTTGAAAAAATCACAAAATTAACGATAACTTCTAAACTACGAAAAATCGTAGAACATACATGGGGGTGAAATCGATAGGTCTAGTCCTCACCTATCACCTGCCTTCGGCTTGAAACCTTACAAGAAACACCCTGTATAATTAATGACCCTCTCCACGTCTAATAGCACGTCACCCGTATGCTACCAAGCCTTGTAAAGGGTCGCCTTAACCAGCGTATCCCTGTCAAGGCTCACGAGTTGGATTCGCTTATCCTTGTTCGTCCCAGCCGTTCCTTAACTGTGGTTGCTGCACCTCTTCCTGGCACTCTCCTGAAAGACTCTGTGTTACCTAATGTGGCTGCCCCTCTTCCTTGTACCCTCCTGTAAGATTGCATTGCTTAGCCATATGCCTGGTCCAAGGTTCGACGCCACAAAATCAGCTTCGTACGCGTGAAAATAATTTAAATACTATTTTCCGTGCTTGCAACATTTTTCTTTACTGCTTCGCCTCTATTAGTCGTAGAGTGATTGTGTATATCCTATAGCCTTCCTCAATTTATGACCTATTCAACACAAAAATAATTAATTCAATCAAACTAGTAATTCTTGAGATTAGCGTGTTCAAACAAACAAACAAAAAACTCTTTAGCGTTTTAATATGAACTTGATGTTGTTGATTTTTGGCGTCGAACCTTAGACTAGGCATACAGCTAGGCAACGTAGTCGTGCAGGAGGATACAAGAAAGAGGGGCAGCTACAGTAGGTAACACAGAGTCGTTCAGGTGAGTGCCAGGAAGAGGTGCAGCAACCGCAGTTAAGGAACGACTGGGACGAACAAGGATAGGCGCATCCAGCTCGCAAGCCTTGATAGGGTTACACTGGTTGAGGCGCTCCTTTTCAAGACTTTGAAGCCTGCGGGAAACGAGCCATTGGACGTGGAGAGGGTCATTAATTATATACATATTTTCTACTTCGCCGAACATTTGCACGAGACTGGTTTGTTCAAAACATATGGATTTGGTCTTATTTAATGCAGGATTAAATGCCCTTCAACCGTCAGGAAGACCACTTTTCGATAGGGTAAGTCCTTTACGCGGTATAACCGGAAAACCGAAAAAGCGCCCCTTTCGGGGCACAACTCCGTCGAAGTCGAAAACTTAGGAGAGTCTTTATGGGCAACTAATGAAGCCATTAAAGCACTAAAATCTTTAGTAGGAATTATTTCCGATTTAATTCATTTTTGTGTTTAATTCTACTGGCCTATAAGCACGTAGTGAGCTCTTTATGAATAGGTAGGTTAATTGGTAAAGTCAAAGTCAAAGTCAAAGTCAAAATTTCTTTATTTGTTTAGACTAATAAACAAATCAGTTCTTACAAATCGTCATTTTGCTCTTAAGGAGCCTCTACATGTCTCATAATCTTTTTACCCTACCAGCGCTTCGAGACCAACATTTGGCAAGTGCTGAGAAGAAGCGCCGCAACAAACTCAGACTACGCAACGGTAGTAATTCATCAGTAATTTATAAAATAACAAAAACGCTTTTAATTCTTAACGTAATATGATCTAACTTATTTGAAAAAAAAAAAAAACAATTTAGACCTAATGGCCAATCCTATCGGAATATTTTGAAGGGGTTAACTACTACACCCTTTACACCCTGTATGGTCACTTCAACTCGTTACTGTATTAAATGATTCTTTATGTGGGAGTGTGAAAC
>NW_021137280.1:0-2970 GCF_004193835.3 Ostrinia furnacalis | reverse complement strand
ATTTGCTAAGACTGATTAAATTAGTTCTTACAAATCGTCAAATACTAATAAGTAAGTAACCTTTACCTGCACCTGCAACGCCGTGATTTATCCAGCGTCTTAACACTCTTGACTGTCTAGCGCTGACCAAATAAGAATAGCAAAGTCAAGTGACTTTCCACTCAGCAAATTCTACGGAGGCTGCCTTTGAGCGTATCTTAGGCAGTGGTAGGCGTCATCAGACTGCGGAGGTCAACCTGTTACCTGACAATGGTTCCAGGGATGCGTCTGCCATTCACCTCCAAGCCGGTGCTTGCCCCTGCACCTGCAACGCCGTGCTTTATTCAGCGTCTTAACCTCGTAAGCCCGGATGTGCCTCAGAAGGAACTAAAACTTTGTAGTCAGTAACGCCGAGACATTTTCGGAGGTGAATTGTAAGTATCGCCGGATGTGCCTTCAGTGGAACTAAAACTTTAGCGATAATTTTAAGTTCAAAAATTCGCGCCTATCGAACAAAAAGAGTGATAGTCTTTGGCTTAAACTATTCAAAATCAGGTATCCGAACTTATTAATGTAAAAAAAACAAAATGTCACTGTCAAATTATCATTTTTCTTTGACAAGGTGGTTCTTCCGAGAGGACGTGATGTACGATTAATTTTTTTTCTTCACGAAAGCGTTGTTTAATTGAAAAACTAACCAGTATAATTTAAGTTTAAATACTGCTAAACAAGCAAAAAAAATATTTTTACCAATTCGAAGAAGTTTTGTAAAATTTTTTTTCGTTTGAAAATAATAGTTCTTTGCAAGGAACATTCGGTCTTGATGGTGAAAGTGTTATTTTTGTACATTTTTTTCTATTGATATGGATTGAGTATTGGACTTTTAAAATTATTATATGATTGAGAAAATTTACTATGAGAATTTTCTAATTTTTAATTTAGTAAATATTATAATTAACATGAATATTCACTTTACTTCTTGTACATTCTAAACTATCATTAGTGTATGTTATAAAACCGATAGTACTTTTTAAAGTACTAATTATGAAACATTAAATAAAATTAAAACCGTTGTTCCTTTTCAGTTACATTTATTAATATCATTATTGTATCCTTATGTAGTATTAATTTAGTAAGAAGGTTGCATTTATGTTTTACTTTAAAGTATAAAATACAATTTATTTACTTTTCCTTTTTATAGTCTGTAATACCGAATGTTCTTTTAAGAGAAAACATTTTTTTATTATTTTTCACCTAAAATAAGCTCTATGCACTATTATATAGGGCCCCTGAAAATATGAATGCAAAAGAAAATCTCTAACATAGAAATTTTTTTACTCGAAGTGCTCGGCGTTTACTACTACAAATTATTCGTTCTTCTGAAAGCACATTCGGTGATACTTAGAAGTCGACAAAATTTACTCTTCGGTCTTACGAGGTTAACACTCTTGACTGTCTAACGCTGACCAAATAAGAATAGCAAAGTCAAGTGACTTTCCACTCAGCAAATTCTACGGAGGCTGCCTTTGAGCGTATCTTAGGCAGTGGCAGGCGTCATCAGGCTGCGGAGGTCAACCTGTTACCTGACAAAGGTTCCAGGGATGCGTCTGCCATTCACCTCCAAGCCGGTGCTTGTCCCTCCAACGCCGTGCTTTATTCAGCGTTTTAACACTCTTGACTGTCTAACGCTGACCAAATAAACCGAAACCCTGTTAAAACAGGTGCTGAAATTACCATATAAGTACCGCTCAGCACGAGCCTGCTCCTCACAATATTCCTTCGCAAGAAGGACAGACCAACCAAACAACCTATTCTATTAAACGTCCTAATCAGTAGATACAATTATGAAAGTATTGATCCGATCTGAAGTAGTTGAATGCTAAATTCTAAATCTGGATGCAGATACCGATCACAGAGACACCGCCGGCCTCTCCGCATGTCTTGTCAAGGTACCCTAAAATTATCAATCTCTCGTTCTCTACTGCATACCGATAAACATTGATACAATCACAAACTACTTACTAAACCTCGTCCTTTGACAAACCAGACGAGACAGCAACTACTAGAACGGAAGGTTAGTGTGTAACATTTTATCTTCTGGAACACTTTAAACCTTGTCAATTACGTGAACTCAGGTTCAACAAGTCGTCATCTCTAAGGGTTTTGTCGGTAAATACGAAATCTATACGACCCAACAAGTGCCTATAATGGTTAGCTTAATCTCCAGTGAGGGCTCATCACAACTCGACCCCACACAACCGATCCAATACACAAGACTCCAGCCCAGCATCTCTTAACAACCATCTGGATGTCTACAAAATATCAGACGTCATAATCAGCGATGGGGGATTTCTCATTCTTTCATTCATTTCATGTGCGTTCACTAATAAAATTTTGCTATCGGACAATCAAAGCATAGCCTATACTTGAAACTAAGGGAGGAAGGGGCACATTCAGAACCTCTATTGGAACTGTCTCTCTAACTTTTCAACTTGAAAAACATCACCTCCTTCCGGTTCAGTCGGGTAAAAATAGCTCTGACAACGCAAAATATTATCTCCCAGATCGATTCAATCAATTTTATCTGACGATCTAGGTCGATTTACGGGGAAAACAACCTACTTAGTGGCATCTCCTGGGTTCAGATCCAAAGGTAAATATTCCAAAAGTTCGGGAAACTGAATATCCAGAGACCCCACAGAGATTCACCAGCAGCCTTTGCAACGACTTCAACCAGGGTGGCTATGGTGGTAAACTAGGCTAAATCTTTGCTGTCCCGTTTCTCACCACGGCAAAAGGTACCTGCTTAGCACCTCGAAGTGACCTTTTTGGCTTTTCTTAGCAGGGCTCGAGGCCGACCCTCAAAATACAGAATCTCCACCATGTTCTTACCACATGGTGACCTCCACGTCAGGATCAGGTAACACGTAATTTTTTAGTATGTTGAGTTGGGGGTAATAAGGTATCGTTCCTAAAACATACCTGGCAAAA
>NW_021137279.1:0-512 GCF_004193835.3 Ostrinia furnacalis | reverse complement strand
TATTTGTTACCATAATAATCGGAAATGATTTCATATCCGTGACCGTAACCGAAACCGGTATAATATTATTTATTTATTTATTTATTTATTTATAATCTGCTTGAAGGCTTACAGAAAGTCCAACGCGCCAACAAGTTATACAATACAGATAATTTATAATATCAATTTCAATATGTAAAATTGTCAAATAATTAAAACGATAAATTAAATAATAGTCAAATAACATTAAAATTAAATACATAAAATAATTAAGTCCAAAATAGAATGTCATACCTAAGACTACTAATAAGAATAAGAGATAAATACATTTATGTCCAGAGATCAATGTCAAAGTTATTCAAAGTTATTACTTACACAAAAATCTATGAATTAATACCATTAATTAATTATTGTAATATCCGTAACCGTATTCATAACCGAAACTTCATATCCTTATTATCCCTGTTACCAAGTACAAGTGCAAGCAGAGCAGGTAGTAACGGCGCGCACGCACGGGTGACTTTTGTCACAGT
>NW_021137277.1:0-769 GCF_004193835.3 Ostrinia furnacalis | reverse complement strand
AATATCCCTAGACACACCTGGCCCATCGGCACACCTGGCCCATCGGCACACCTGGCCGCTAAAGTTAAAATCAAGGACACACCTGGCCCATCGGCACACCTGGCCGTTAATATAAAATCAAGGACACACCTGGCCGCTTACTTAAAAATCAGACACACCTGGCCACGCCTAGTCGCTACTAGTTGTGGAACATACATAGCTCCAATGAATCCTACATAGCATTTATGAATTTTACAAATGAAGTGTCTTTTCATCATACCTCGAGTACTCATTGTAAAAATAGCGTCTAATAAAACTACACAAGTCTGTCGTCTGCATACTACAATAATTATGAACCTCATTTATCACTAGCACAAGCAGTCGTCGGTTCGTAAAATCAAAGTTATCTTTATTCGTGTAGACTTATTAAATTAGTATAAGGAAAAGTTGCTTGTTGATCAATTACTTATTTATTCAGGATACTAATTTATACATTTCCAACATTACAACACCTTAAAGTTAGTACTTCTTGCTTTCAATGCTCCAATCGAACTGCCTGTCCGGCGGCATGCCCGCGATAAGGCAACTTCCCCTTCCATTCGTCAAAGTCAACCGGCTCGAAACGACTTATCGACAGCATGCCCCGGAAGTAGTCAAAATCAATACTTAAATAACAATTTATTTCTAAATTACTAAATTGTATACAATAAAAATTCTAAAATAATTACATTAAATAATAAACATGAAATATGTAATTGAATATAATACAGAATAAATTCTAAAACCATCC
>NW_021137276.1:0-536 GCF_004193835.3 Ostrinia furnacalis | reverse complement strand
AAAAACAAAAACTACTCGACGGATTTTAATGAAACTTAGTACAATTATTCTTCATACACCTGGGCAGGTTATAGTTTACTTAGGAATTCCCACGGGAACAGGAATTAGCGGGAAAATCCTTTTGTATGAAAAATCTAAACGCTTAACGGAAGTTAGACGCTTGAAATTTGGCATGTAGGTACCTTAGTAAACTTAAAGCTTATTTACAACAAGTAATTACCGAAATTCCCACGGGAATTAGCGGGAAAATCCTTTTGTATGAAAAACCTAAACCGCTTAAGTCTCAGATCATAGAAGGGAATAGATGTGAAACGGGGGCGTGGCGCGTGTCTCCGCGATATGCCCAGAAACGAACATCGCCCGCGACGCCAGGTTAGTCGCGATTCAGTCGTACTGAGGAAATGTTCTCCGATATTATTGGATAATGCGTCGTAACGTGCAATAACATAAGTGAAACGAAGAACTACAGGAACAATGAAGTCATTTACCACATGTAAGTATTGCAAATCCATTGGTATTTTGCTTATAAATAAAAA
>NW_021137275.1:0-1698 GCF_004193835.3 Ostrinia furnacalis | reverse complement strand
TTTAAAAAATCCAGTGTCGTGGGAGAAAAATAAAAGCTGGAGAAATGTGGCTCAATCTGTGTAACGACATCCTATAACTATTTGATTTAATTGTTACTAAAGGATGATTGAAGTACTTTTTTGCTAAAAAATCATATTTGATTGAGTATTATGGTATTTTCTTATCTAATAGATGAAATACAATGCTGTCACAACTCACCTCGGTACCTGTCACAACTTACCTCGGTGCTAGGAGTGTTGTGACAGAGGGAGTTGTCTTAGATTTTGTTGATTTTCTCAGAAACCCTAACACTTTAGTTAAATTTTTTTATTGTTTAGAAAACAGAAGGAACGGCGCTACATTAATTTGTATGATTCATAGCTGTGGAATGATTTTTGAGCGAGATATGGCCCCTAAAGTAAAAATTGTCACAACTCTCCTAGGTCTCCCCTAGTACGAAATATAAATATTGTTTTGCAATTGTTTCGTCAAACACAGTAAATATTTGGAAAAGAAAACTTATCAGGTCCTTACGACCCGATGTCGCACTAAAAGTAAACAAATATCGTTTAGTGCTTTTATCCTCGTAAGACCGAAGAGTAAATTTTGACGACTTCTAAGTATCGCCGAATGTGCTTTCAGAAGAACGAATAATTTGTAGTAGTAAACGCCGAGCACTTCGAGTAAAAAAATTTCTATGTTAGAGATTTTCTTTTGCATTCATCTTTTCAGGGGCTCTATATAATAGTGCATAGAGCTTATTTTAGGTGAAAAATAATAAAAATATGTTTTCTCTTAAAAGAACATTCGGTATTACAGACTTTAAAAAGTAAAAGTAAATGAATTGTATTTTATACTTTAAAGTGAACGTAAATGTAACCTTCTTAATAAATTAATACTACATAAAGATACAATAATGATATTAATAAATGTAACTGAAAAGGTACAACGGTTTTAATTTTATTTAATGTTTCATAATTAGTACTTTTAAAAGTACTATCGGTTTTATAACATACACTAATGATAGGTTAAAATGTATAAGAAGTAAAGTGAATATTCATGTTAATTATAATATTTACTAAACTAAAAATCAGAACGTTCTCATGGTAAATTTTCTCAATCATATCATAATTTTAATAGTCCAATACTCAATCCCATCTCAATAGAAAAAATGTACAAAAATAAAACTTTCACCATCAAGACCGAATGTTCCTTGCAAAGAACTATTATTTTCAAACGAAAGAAAATCTTACAAAACTACTTCAAATTGGGAAAAAAAAATTTTTTGCTTGTTTAGCAGTATTTTAACTTACATTATACTGGTCAGTTTTGCAATTAAACTACGTTTACGTGAAGAAAAAAAAATAATCGCACATCACGTCTTCTCGGACGAACCACCTTGTCAAAGAAAAATGACAATTTGACAGTGACATTTTGTTTTTTTTATATTAATAAGTTCGGATACTTGATTTTGAATACTTTAAGCCATAGACTATCATTCTTTTTCTTCGATAGGCGCGAATTTTTGAACTTAAATTTATCGCTAAAGTTTTAGTTCCTCTGAAGGCACATCCGGCGATACTTCGAAATCACCTCCGAAAATGTCTCGGCGTTACTGACTACAAAGTTTCAGTTCCTTCTGAGGCACATCCGGGCTTACGAGGTTATCGTGTCTAATCGACCCGTTGACAGATGACTTTATGGTCACTGATCACGGT
>NW_021137273.1:0-509 GCF_004193835.3 Ostrinia furnacalis | reverse complement strand
GATATAGCCGCACTAGAATACGATGCTTTTTTGCATAATCGCAAGACTTCGTTCCAGTGTCGACCGAATGTTATCACGATGTATGTGGCCCAGGGGTTACCGTAGCCGCTAAGGTTTGAAACTTCTTGCTTAAAATATTGTAGTCTTTGGCATAGACTACGACGGTAGTCATGGAGATAGGAGTTTGTTATCTCGTGTCAGATGTAAATGGTGAAAAGAAAACTCATGATTCGTGTTATTTTTATGCAATAGGGTAAACCACCCAATCATTGGCACTCTACCAATTTATTGGCATGCTCCAGTTTTTTAAGAAAATTAAGGTTTTTTGTAGCCAAACCTTATATTTTTTAGTAGAAATTGTACAGTAATATCATTTATTACTCAACTGGCTACACACGTTTTTTATTTTTACAAACATCGCGGCGCATCAACCATTTGTTTGACAAACCGCGACCTGTGCGAAAAAAACAATCGAAATATTCGTTTTTTACTAAGGTAAGAGCCATGGA